>NC_067472.1:10450979-10463479 GCF_947179515.1 Apodemus sylvaticus | reverse complement strand
GACAGTCACTGTTTTTGTGACCACCATGCAAATGATTATTTTGTGCTTCTTTCTCTGTGCAGACTAAGCTGTGTGAGAAAGGGACTCTGCAAGACATTATCAGGTGCTTAGGATTCCTCCCAGGAGAGGATTTCAGACCATGAATTGCCTTGTCTGTGGAATAAAAGAAAAAGAGCCCATGAAGAAGTATTAGGCACCACAGGTTACCATTGAATCTTGGTGAGTTTTAAATAGAATAATTTTCATGGTTTGATATGACAACTAATGATAGAATTCAATAATTATAAAGCTAATATAATTAAATTTCTACAAGGAATACCATAGGCAAAAGGAATAGTGAAGAATAAGAGGCAAAATTTAGCAATAAAAAATCCTCTTTGTGGAAGAATTAAACAAACCTACCAAAAAGTATGAGCTCCAAATATTCACATGACCATCATTCATTGCAGGGGAACAGATGAGCTCCCAGTCTGCAGGTGGACAACAAATGCTTCTCCACTCAGCAAGGGTAATTCTTTGTAGAATGAGGAACAGCATTAAAATCCCACAGGTCACTCTGTGAGCATTATATAATATGGCAGGTTACAGTGCTTGCTGTTGACACAGTTTGGGTTGTTTTGATAATTGCTGTAATTTCTAAATATTACTTGTGCATCCTTTGTCAGCATCTTATACCATTCAGTTTTCACAAAAACTCTACAGGGTAGATGTTTTCCTTCAGGTTGTGGGTAAGGAAATTGAGCCTCACGGGCATTTAATAAATGCCCAATGTCTTATAGCAAAGCTGCAACTCAAGGTCTGAACACTGATCACCCTCTGTGCTTCTTACCAGCTCCTTCTGCATTTTTGTAGACCCCTTACAGTGCATTCCTCACAAATACTTTGCCACAGCCTCCAGATTCTGCCTGTGGCATCTACAAATGCATATTCCTTTTTCCCAGGTTTTCTTTGAGTTGAAGATTTGAAAACAAACAAACTTTGGGGTATTTTGAGCTTTTGTGCAAATATCCTCTTATCACTGAATGCATTCCATGTGTGTTCATTTGTGATTGGGTTTCCCCACTCAGGGTGATATTTTTGAATTCCATCCATTTGCCTGCAAATTTCATCAAGTCATTGTTTTTAATAGCTGAGTAGTACTTCATTGCGTCCATTCCTCTGTTGAAGGACATTTGGGTTCTTTCCAGCTTCTGGATATTATAAATAAGGCTGCCATAAACATAATGGAGCATGTGTCTTTGCTATAGTTTGCAGCATCTTTTGCATATATGCCCAGGAGTGGTATAGCTGGGTCCTCAGGTAGCACCATGTCCAATTTTCTGAGGAACTGCCAGACTGACTTAGAGTGGTTGTACCAGCTTGCAATCCCACCAAAAATGGAGGTATGTTCCTCTTTCTCCACATCCTTGCCAGCATCTGCTGTCACCTGAGGTTTTGATCTTAGCCATTTTGACTGTTGTGAGGTAGAATCTCAGGGTTATTTTGATATGCATTTCCCTGATGACTAAGAATGTTGAATATTTCCTTAGGTGCTTCTTGGTTATTCTATATTCCTTAGTTGAGAATTCCTTTTTTAGCTCTGTATCCCCTTATTTGATTCTCTGGAGTCTAGTTTCTTGAGTTCTTTGCATATATTGGATATTAGCCTTCTATTGAATGTAGGATTGGTAAAGGTCTTTTCCCAATCTGTTGGTTGCCGTTTTGTCCTATTGATAGTGTCCTTTGCCTTACAGAAGATTTGTAATTTTATGAGGTCCCACTTGTCGATTCTTGATCTTAGAGCATAAGCCATTGGTGTTCTGTTCAGGAAATCTTTCCCTGTGCCCATGTGTTTTCCCCTGTGCCCTGCTTTCTGTTCTATTAGTTTTAGTTATCTGGTTTTATGTGGAGATCCTTGATCCACTTAGATTTGAGCATTGTACAAGGAGATAAAAATGGATGGATTTGCATTCTTCTACATGGTGACTGACAGTTGAACCAGCAAGATTTGTTGAAAATGCTGTCTTTTTTTCCACTGAATCATTTTAGTGCCTTTGTCAAAGATCAAGTGACCATAGGCATGTAGGTTTTTATCTGGGTCTTCAATTCTGTTCCATTAACCTACCTGCTGTCTCTGTACCAATGCCATGAAGTTTTTATCATGATTGCTCTGTAATACAGCTTGAGGTCAGGGATGGTGATTTCCCCAGAAGTTCTGTTATTGTTAAGAATAGTTTTCTATGTTTTCAGGTTTGTGTTATTCCAAATGAATTTGCAAATTGCTCTTGAAGCTCAAAAAGAAGGAAGACCAATGTGCGGAAGCTTCAGTCTTTCTTAGAATAGGGAAGAAATTACTCAGAAGGAGCAAAGTGTAGAGCAGAGACTAAAGTCTAAAGGAAAGGTCATCCAGAGACTGCTCTACCTGGTGATCCATCCCATATACAGTCAGTAAACACAGACACTATTATGAATATCAAGAAGTGTTTGCTGACAGGAGCCTGATATAGCTGTCTCCTGAGAGATCTGACAGAACCTGACAAATACAAAGGCAGATACTGGTAGCCAACCATTGGACTGAGCACAGGGTCCCCAATGGAGGAGTTAGAGAAAGGACTGAAGGCGCTGAAGGGGTTTGCATCCCCATAGGAAGAACAACAATATCAACTAACCAGTTCCCCCAGAACTCCCAGGGACTAAACCACCAACCATAGAGTACACATTGACCAACCTATGGCTCCAGCCACATATGTAGCAGAGGATAGCCTTGTCAAGCATTAATAGAAGGAGAGGTCCTTGGTTTTTTGAAGGCTTGGTGCCCCAGTGTAGGGGAATGCCAGGGTAGGGAGGCAGGAGTGGTTGGGTTGGTGGGTGGGTGAGCACCCTCATAGAAGTAGGGGGAGGGAAGATGCCTCATAGAAGTAGGGGGAGGGAAGATGGAATTGGGGTTTTACTGGAGGAGAAACTAGGAAAATGTATAACATTTGAAATGTAAACATATAAAATATCCAATAAAATAATAAAACAAAATATAGTTGTGGGCTGAGAAGTAGTGATAAGAAAACTGGGGGTTAAAGAACCTGCATCTTGATTGTTTAAATTTATTCATTTGTTTTCTACAGATTTCCTTGATGTGAAGCACTTTACTTTTGGCCTTTCTGCTTAATTTCTAATACATCCTTTTAAAATAAGCAAGTTACATCCCAGCATAATCTCCTTAACATTTAAGTTAATTAAATGAACATAGTGTTCCTTCTTCTTCCTCTCCATACCTTTTCCCAACATTACCCTTGATCCTTTAAAGACTAAGCAATGCGTTCCATTTTGTCTTTGACCTGAGCAGACTCTGAAGTACCAGAGGGCAATGGCAGTGGAGGAGGCCTTTCTGTCTCCTCAGGTGCTTGCTGACAGTCACCTTCTTCTGGAGAGAGCATGAGGAAGCCACATTAACTACAACCCTCACATAGAAGTGTCAAAGACAAGGAAAGATGGAAGAGAGGGGAAGCAGACAGCTTAAGGCAATCAAGGAATCATTTCTTGAAGCCTCACCAGTGGAAGGATGTGTGGCAACTGTGGATGGGCAGCACATTTATTATCAAGGTAGAGCTTTGTCAAAACCAGTAAGTAACAGATTCAGTAAGTAACAGATTCAGCAAGTAACAGATTCAGTTACTTCAGTAACAGAGATTCCCACTCTCCTCCCTTACTGACACCCATCTGATCATCTGCTCTGGTAAAAGATCCTTCCTCTCTTAAGAGTTGAACACTTAGTTCTACTGAAAAAAATTAGGGAGGAAGGTAGATATCAGATAACCAGATAAATGCTAAAACTGGATCAGTTGAAAGCACTAACTGCAGTGACATTTACAAAAATGACTGTGTTGACCTTTAGACCCCCTAAAATGTAATGAAATAATACAAACCAATTAGAAAGCAAACAAAAACATCCACAGTCTTTATCAAATTTCTCTATTTGGCAGGTGCCATAATTGAAGACTATTTGCAGATATTTTGACAACTGGATAGAATTCTTAGGCACAGATTTCTTAATTATAGCATCTTCCCTACTTCAATGGGAGGAAATAGAGTAAAGAGTTTTATCCAATGTTATCTAGGGGAACGAAGGTGGGAAGCAAGAGGACATGGCACATGGTGAAGGCATGAGAGTACAGATATCATATGTTCTGCATACAATGCATGTCAGCATGAAAATAATTTGAGAAATTAAATTTAAATGTAATGAAATAACTCTTGAAATTATACTGCAAATTTACATGAAAAGATTAAAAACATTAATATGGGCACACATAAAATAATTTTTAGGTAATGGAAAAAAACAGTTAAATGTGCAGGGAGTGTTCTAAGGGTTAGCTGAAGGGTGCAAATTCCCACAGAGGACAGACTCACTTTAGATTCCCCCCCGACCCGTGTGTGTGTGTGTGTGTGTGTGTGTGTGTGTGCATGCACGCGCGCACATACACACACACACATATGTTTCATGCACATGAATAGTATTGTACATTCAGATTAAGAATCTACCACAAAAAGCCTTATATGTCTTTCTTTATTGGATTCTGCATTATATTTCTGAGATGGGGCCTGTCACTGAGCAGGAAGCTTACCCCTTTAGCTAAGCTGGCTGGCCTGAGCTCTGGTTTTCTGTCTGTCTCCTACTCTCAAATGCTGGTGTTATATGAAGATATGCTAAGTTTCTTACATGGGTGCTAGGGCTTCAAACTCAAGTCCTTGGGTGCTCATGCTTGGAAAGCACTCCTGCTTACCTGTCTTCTCAGTCCTTAGTTACTTAAGCATCCATTTCTCTCTGTATTAGGTAACCTAGAGCCTCCTGAACTTGGAGTTGCTAAGACTTTAAATATTAGCATATAAAACATCTATTTTTATCATCACTATGCATGAAGCTTATTTTCCAGAAACTATTCTGTGAATAGTGAGGAGGGAGAAAAATGTTAAGTAAATATTTGTTAAATAATTTATACAATTATTAAGCATAGGAAATGTGTCTTTTAGTTGGACTCTAGGCAGCCAAATACAAATACACTGTATTTAGATTATGAATAATTTCATTATTCAGTCAGCCTGGTGACCAGACTAAGTCATGACATCCCTGCTTATATATCTGGTCAGATTTTAAATTGTATGAAGAGAAACTAGTTTAATAACTGGGCAAATATGAGCAGAATATTTTCTTCTGTTATTTTGCCAGGTAAGCAAATACACTGTATTACTTCAAAATCAATCTTAACTGGATTTTCTGGTATGTACTACAAGATGTCACAAATAAGACTAATTTCTTACGTGCAAGTCACTGAGCAGGTATTGCTAAAATGAAATTGATTCTGAATCACTCCCATGAAAGCCTCCTTCCTTTTTTGTTAATTTTGAATTCAGTGTTAATAAAGCCAGAGTCTTGTAACATTCTCTCCAAGATTATTTTTCTTACCTGAACAGCATTAGATTCTTATAAAAAATATTCTTGTTGGGACCATATAAGAAATGAGTTTTTATAAAATAATTTTATCAAATAAGATTTCCTAAAACAATTTTATAAAATGAATAATCTCATAAGCATTTTGAAGCAAGAAAGACAATTTTTTTTGCTTTTATATACAACATCTTTAAGGAAGGAACAGGCCTTGAACATTACATATGAATGATCTTCATGTGACTATTCAAAATTGTAGGAAAATGGGAAAAATTAATGAAGGTATTTTATGTTACTTTGAAAAATTAATTCCAATTGTAATTTTTCCTTGAGAAATTCTTGTTTATGATCATATATCATATATACAAATATATATATTTATATGTAATGAAATATGGTCCTATCCACCTGCCTTGTCTGACTCTAACTCCCACCCTCTCCTCCTCAATACATCCACCATAAAATATCATGAGTTCATTTGTTTTTATTTTGTTTTTTTAATAACACACAATTGTTTGTCTGTTCAGAGTGCAGCATCTATAAGAACATGGGAATGCTAACAATAACCACATTATCAAAGCAGAGTGAAGCTCCTTTCCCCTCAAAACCACTGCCAATAGCTCCTCAGGAAGGAGTGGGACCTAGAGACCATCAATTCCATGGACCACTGGAGTTTGAGTGGCTTGATTATTTGTAGATCTTTTGCAGGTTATCCTGGATGCTATAGGCTTATGAGTTTGATAGCTGTGTCATCTCAAAGGGTAGCATTTCACAGTGCTTCTTGCAGCCCTTAATAGTCTATCCATCTGCACAGTGCCTCCCTAGACTTGTGGTATTAGGTTGTTAATGATGTCCCATTCAGGACAAGCATTTCTCTGTGCTTTTCCTTATAAAAGTATTCTTATAGTTTCGGTATCTTATTTTTTAATGTTTCATTTGAATATATTTTTAACTCAATTATTGTACAAAACATATGTCAGTTTTATTTTTATTGGATATTTTCTTTATTTACATTTCAAATGTTATCCCCTTTCCTGTTTTTTCCCCTCCTGTAGGCACCCTATACCATCTTCTCTCCTCCTGATTCTGTGAAGGTATTCAGTCACACACCAAAAAGTATCTAAGATGATTTTATGTATTTATACATATATATATGTATATATACATATATAGATGTAGTTATTAATATGTTTAGGTTTTGTCTGTACTATCGGTACTGGAGACATTCAATTAAACTCTAAGCCATTTTCAATAAGCGTATTAAGTATATTATATATTTGTTTTTGTTCTCTGAACTTGGAATATGCAACCTATTTCATGATTAATCCGTGCGACTGTCACCAGTACTATTGAAAGGTTAATGGAAAATTTAGTTAATGATTTGGCCTACTGCCTTTGCCTTCATTAATTTTGGTAACTAAAATGTATTTCTTATGGTTGAAAGTATAGTATAGTGGTAAATGTCATTCCTATCATGACTGAGGCCCAGGTTCAATCCCCAGCATGTAAAAGAATGAATCAAAACAAAACAACTTTTCCTTCATGGCAGTTAGTATTAGGCACTATAGGAATTTCCCTTTTGCTGCACATGTGTATAGGAATGTGTGTATGTGTGTGTATATCTGAATGTGTGTATATGTGTATGCATCTGTATTTGTATTTGTGCATGTATCCTTGTGTTTATGTTTATGTGTTTGTGTGTGTGTATGTGTACATATGCATGTTTATACATGTTGAGCTTAGTTTAGTTAAGAGCATAGTTGCACAATAACACTACTCATGCTTGAATCTTGAGATCATCTTGAATCAGAGCATATGCTTTGGTGCTCATTCCCTAAGGGTGTGAAGTGGAAGCATTTACTGCTTCTTACAGAGTAGGATAGTATTACAGCCTTGCAGCACTGAACCCAGAGTCTTTAATTGACAGCTAATATCGAATGTGACGATACCTGTATTATCAGTTTTGCAGCGGGTTGTCTTCAATATGGTGAAAGCAGAGGGCATTGTGCTCACAAATACAATGGAAGATCTAGTGCATGTTTGTTAAATTGAATGGCATCATTCACATATACAATACATCCCAGGTGAAGTGATACTGAATACTCAATATCATAAATAAATTCATTGACTATCAACAAAATGATAAAAGTTTGAGCATGCCCCCACCAGTCACTGACAATTCACACTTTACATTTTCCTGATAGGCAATTCATTGGAATGCTATGAAATGATTTCAGCTCCTATCATTAATTTTGTATTATCCATTTTTGATGGTATTAGGCTCATATCAGGTAATCAAAGTTCATCAGCTACCTCACTAAGCTATGAAAATCATTTTTATTACTATATACAAAGACATAGATTTTAATTCCAAGATTTAGTGGGATCTTATTCCTTTAGGATTTTAAGAAGATTTTTGAGTTCTGACGAGGCTTTAGATTGAAGCAAATTCGTCTGTCATCATTAATTTGAAAGAAGACACTTTGGAATCTACTGTTTGCTTTTTCACCTCAGCTCAGTGTGCTGATGGAAGCAATTAAGCAATGGCATCCATCATCCAGAGAGGATTCCCATAAGTTATGCAGAGTCATGTCATATTCTCAAAGATAAAGTAGACTTAAAATTGGTTATCCAGTAATAGACCACTCCTCTCTACCTTCTTTTCCTTCATTTTTCTGATAAAATAAAGGACTCAGATCAAAGAACAGCAGGGTTCTCAGATGTCACCTAGTATGAGACATACTTATAAACATCATGACAAAATAAATAAGAAAGTTTCTCTTGGTAATAAAACACCAAGTAATAAAATATATGCAACTTTTAATTTTCTGCATTCTCACTATACCTGTTGCTTTCTTCATTGATGTGTGAAAGTATCTGAGAGAAGCAACCTGAAGCAGAAGGGGTTTATTTGGGCTGATGGCTTTAGGGTATATAGTCAGTCATTGAGAGAAAAGCATATATCTGGAGATGCTGGCTCCCTGCCTGTGCTGGGAGACTCACACCTCAGTTTGTTACATTGGTGCATCAGGAACCAAAGAATTAGATGAGAAGCCACAACTCCATAATCCTACAGATCCATTCTATGCTAGCATTTTTCCCTTTCTGAAGCTTTCTCAATCTTCCAAAACATTACCATCAACTGGTATCCAAATATGCAAACTTGTTGCTACTTTGTTTCCAACCCAATTCCCCCATAAAAGAAATCTCAACTCAGTGAACAAAACAAGTTATAAACCTAGATTGGGTAGATCTCCCACTACTCTACTCTATTTCCATCTATATTATACCATATAACTTGCAGTTTCTCCAGACCACGAGTTTCTCCCTCTGCAGCCTCTCGATTGATCCCTGGTAGCTCTTCTCCTTCCCATTGATCACAGTGGCTCCTCCCTTAAACTCTCAGCTCCTCCTTCTTCCTCCTGCTCAATCATTGGTTCAAGCCTTTATTTGAAAAGTCAAGAAGTTAGACCCCAGAAAACCAAATAACCCTATTAAAAATGGGGTACGGAGCTAAACAAAGAATTTTCACCTGAAGAACTTCGGATGGCTGAGAAGCATCTTCAAAAATGTTCAACATCATTAGTCATTTGGAAAATGCAAATCAAAACAGCCCTGAGATTTCACCTCACACCAGTCAGAATGGCTAAGATTAAAAACTCAGGAGACAGCAGGTGTTAGCGAAGATGTGGAGAAAGAGGAACACTTCTCTGCTGCTGGTGGGGTTGCAAATTGGTACAACCACTCTGGAAATCAGTCTGGCGGTTCCTCAGAAAACTGGGCATGTCACTTCCGGAGGACCCTGCTATACCACTCCTGGGCATACACCCAGAGGATTCCCCAGCATGTAATAAGGATACATGCTCCACTATATTCATAGCACCCCTATTTATAATACCCAGAAGCTGGAAAGAATCCAGATGTCCCTCAAGCGAGGAATGAATACAAAAAATGTGGTATTTATACACAATGGAGTACTATTCAGCCATTAGAAACGATGAATTCATGAAAATCTTACACAAATGGATGGAGATGGAGAACATCATACTAAGTGAGGTAACCCAGCCTCAAAAGATCAATCATGGTATGCACTCACTGATAAGCGAGTGTTAGCCTAGAAACTTGGAATACCCAAGACATAATCCACAAATCAAATGATGTCCAAGAAGAACGGAGGAGTGGCCTCTGGTCCAGGAAAGGCTCAGTGCAGCAGTATAGGGCAATACTAGAACAGGGAAGTGGGAAGGAGTAGATGGGGGAACAGGGGGAGGGAAGAGGGCTTATGGGACTTTTGGGGAGTGGGAAGCCAGGAAAGGGGAAATCATTTGAAATGTAAATAAAAAATACTGAATAAAAAAAAAGATTTATTTAAAAGAGAAAGAAAGAAAAGTTATGGTGGGGAGAAGGTTCACAAGGCAACTACTCATCTGCAGCCCCTCTGAGGAGTGGAGTTAGCATTAAAATTTACAAGCCCAGGGCTATCCACAACACAAACTCGTAAATTATGTAGAATATTTCTCATTCTTGAAACCAGAACTTTCAAAAATTTCACCAACAGATTATGACCTTACCCTAAGTTAAAAAAGAAGAAGAAGAAGAAGAAGAAGAAGAAGAAGAAGAAGAAGAAGAAGAAGAAGAAGAAGAAGAAGAAGAAGAAGCTACAATTTCTAGATAATTAGTATGCTATCTAAAAAGTATACTGGGGCCAGAGAGGTAAATAAAGTGACACAGAGCCCACAGTTCAGCTATGTGGCTGTAACTGTTAATGATTTTCTGAGGACCTCACAGAGCTGCTGCACTTTATAGGCAGGAGACAAGTATAATTCATGATCTAACTGTGTTTACACTAACCTTGGCCCACTCAGCAGACAAAATGCAGACTTATAGCCTGTTGAACTGAGATATCAGGGTTCGATGAGATGCCATGTCACTGACCTGGCCTGTAACACATTACTTGGTAATAGAGTGTCCTTTTCTGAAGGGGTTTGTAGTGCCCCAGGAGGAACAACAATATGAGCCACCCAGTACCCCCAAAGCTCCCAAGGACTAAACCATCAACCAAAGAGTACATGTGGAGGGACCGATGGCTCCAGATGTATATGCATATCCTTGTTGGACATGAAAGGAAGGAGAGGCCCTTGGTCCTGAGAAGCCTGGATGACCCAGTATAGGACAATGACAGGAATGGGAAGCACAGGAGTGAGTGGATTGGTGAGCAGGGGAAGGGGGAAGGGGTTAGAGGATTTTCTGGGGGGAAACCAGGAAAGGGGACAACATTTGAAATGTAAGTAACGAATATATGTAATTAAAAAAAAAAGAGTGTGCTTGTTTTCTCTAGCTTCGGGACATGATGTTTATACTGACAAGCTTCTTCAATAGCTTGTCAACTCCTTGATTTTATTTCTAGGATAAACAAAATGTGTGCGGTTTTATATACTTGAGAAATAAACCAGTTCTGACTCATCTTTCAGAACACAAACAGATACTCTGCTCTGCTCAGTGCAGAGTTTCATTAAAGACATTTAACATTCTGCGTAACTGCTAGAAATTAAGGATACTCCCTTCTAGTTTGTGAACTAAAATATGGAACAAATGACAAAGGATGAAAACATATATCAAAATTGAAAATATTAACACACACACACACACAGATGAAAGACAGAGAGAGAGAGAGAGAGAGAGAGAGAGAGAGAGAGGAGAAAGAGAGAAAGTGAGAGACTATAAATGTCATTGTCTTAACATAATTCTTCACATGTTTTCTTCCAGTCAGAGCTGACTGCCGCAGACAATTTGGTACTACCTTCCCATTCTCAAGACAGAAAAGAGATTGTCATCTCGAGCAAATTGTAATCCAACTTTGCCCTCTTAAAATCTTTCACAATTTGTTTGTCTTGTATCATTCTTGTTATTTTGTGTCTTGCTTTTCAGCAGCAGGTTTCCGCTAACCTCAAAGTAAGCAAAATGAGGCAAAACGCACAAGTATGTCTTAGTTTACATGACATAAACATTAACTTGTAACATTCAAATTCCAGAAGATTATGAATAGGATCCAGTCCAGGTAGTAGGAGTGGGAAGAAGATACGTGTACCATGGAGAGGATATGAGAGTCTTTCTAAGATATCTCCACAACATGTTTTTACCAAGGAGCATGCATGAGTGAGCTTTGTGAAAGGCAGGGAAGTTGGTGCAATGGCCAAATCCAAGTATCTCCTTTGCTTGACAAGGCATATGTGAAGCCATGCACTGAGTGGCTTTAACCAGTATGGGGAATTTGTATGTCTGCTTAGTGTGTGTTTACTAAATCCAGGTCTTTGTGTTGTTGATGTCATATATGAAATATCCTCAAGGAAACTTCAAACCTTGGCATTTAAATGTGCAGATCAACATTTGGTTATTTTCATTTCTAAGCATTAGAAGTAGATGATTTTTATCTGGGAGAAAAAAAAAAAGCTTATTTCTTTCAAAGTCAGAAATTTTGTTTCCAAAGTCTGTAATTTCACCCTGACTACTATGGATTTATTTTTAAGGTTTCTTAGCTCTCACAAAGACTTGGGAAGCATCTTAGATTTTGTGAGTTATTTACTTCTGGGGATTACTCATGAGCATTTTTACATAAGCTTTCATAGACTCATTGAATAACACCCAGGAAAGAGAGCCATATTTAAATGCAGTGCTATGTTCCCAGAAATGGAGTCTGAAATTTAGAGAAGAGTGCTGACTTGACACTTGATACTTAAAAATAGATCCAAAGCCCAGAGCCTCTAGTCTTAGTGGCTCTTAAGTTAGCTTCATTCTATAGAGTTCCACCCATGTAGTCCATGTTCTAAATGTACATGCTTTGCCTGGAGACATTAGATCCTGTGTGAGGCTCTTTGGTGATCAGCCATGTATGATTTTTTAATCAAGAAAGGTGGTTAGCACAGGAGGTGGGATTTCTGCTTCAAACTGGGAAAAAGTAATCAAGTGGTTCACAATATAATGAAGTGTAATCTATAAATCACAAGAAATGAGATTTTATTTGTCTGTAATAAATGTTCCATAGAAAAGTATACAACAGTCTAATGCTTTACATATCCCTCCC